>NC_133619.1:327079087-327105891 GCF_048593235.1 Sminthopsis crassicaudata | reverse complement strand
TTCTGGGTTATTTTGTCCTGAAAAAGTCAGGAAAATCACTGGTGTCTCTTTGTAGTCCCCTAGCACTTAATCATACATGCTACTCTGAGGGCGCTTTCTCTGTTTGCTATTGGAGTAAACCATTGAAAGAAGGAAAAAAAATTAAATCTCCTATATTTTATGGTCAACGTGATATCTAGCTTTTTTGCTATGGCAATAGTGATCCAAGCACAATGTGGGGATTAAGCTTACCCCACAACCTGATTTTGGTCTGGCCAAATAGCTCTATGCTTTTTCCTAGAAATCCAATGTGCTCAGATTTGGGAACTCCCAGGAACTCCCAATATCCAGAGTTGGTAGCCATACGGGGAATTAAACACATTTTTCAGTTAGAAGAAAGAAAATTAGCTCTTTCTCTATTCAAAGGTCAAAGAGTTGCCACTTTGCAAACATAGATTCCAATTCCACATCTTTACTAAGCTTCCAGACCCACCTCTCTTCCTGCTAGTATATCACTTCTCTGTCAGAAAGGGCATAGTATGTTTTATTATCAGTTCTCCAGAGTGATGGGTCATCATTGTAGGCAAGGTTCTCAAATCTTTCAAAGCTACTTCTCCTACAATGTTATAGTCACTGTAAAAATTGTCCACTTGGTTCTCATTTCACACTGAATCAGTTTACATAAATAATCTCAGACATCTGAATCTGTTTTGTCATTTCTTATGATACAATAATATTCTACAATACTTATATAGCATGATTTGTTCAACAACACTCCCCAATTGTTGAGTACTTTAGTTCTATGATACGACAATGATCCTATTAATATTTTATATAGTTTGATCCTTTCCCTTTTTTTCATCTCTTTAGGGTATATGCCTAGCATTGGTATCATGGGATCAAAGGTTATGCCCATTTTCCTGACTTTGGGGGATGGCTAGATTAATCCTGCTGAAGGGCCATTCTGAATTTGTCAATTCACTCTCAAAAAACTCAATGTTCCCCATTGTCCACTAAGTAAAATCTCAGTTACTTAGTGTAGTATTCAAGGTCATACATCATATGGCCCTAATCAGCCTTGCTAGTCTTATTTTTGTGAAATAAGTCCTTTTATAATGTGAGAGAGATAGACGAAGATGTGTAGATATATAGGTGGTACATTGAATAGAGTTAGGAAGACTAATGAATCTTCAATGTCTTCAAGACATGAGTCTTCATGAGTTCCAATCTAACCTCAGACATTTGCTACTTGTGTAACCTTGGGCAAGTCATGTAACCCTATTTGCCTCAGTTTCCTCATCTGTGAAATGAGCTAGAAAAGGAAAAGGCAAACAACTTCAATATCCTTGCCAAGAAAAACCCAGATGGGATTATAAAGAGTCAGACATGACTGAAACAAATGAACAGCAGCAAAATTTATATGAATGCATATTTTATATATACATAATAATATGTGTGTATACATACACACATATATATGAATGTGTATAGAAAAATGCTATGTGTGTACATACATATGGCATGTATTGTGTACTCTGTATGCATGTATATAGTGTGTATGTGTACAAATATCTGTTTACTGAATGCTGTCTAGACTGTAAATCCCTTATGGACAGGGAAAACATACGTAGTATATTGTTGCATCCCCAGGGCCTAGCTCAATGTCCTGAATATGGCAGATGTTCAATAACTATTTTTGCTATTGATGATTATTATAAAAACCCTACTTTACATGGCACTCTGATGACTTTGGTCTCTCAAAGATTGTACCAGTGAGATAAATGATCACATTGCATTTTTTTCTACAAACATCTCCAGTACAGAATCTCCACAGTCCTTCCCCAGTCTGTTAAAAATTAATAAATAGAATGCAATTCACCCATATCATTGAACATCCCTAGTGTAATCAAAGAGTTGATATTTGTTGTAAAAATATGAAGATAGTTCCTAGGACCAATCAATAAATAATTATCAAGTAACTCCTGTGTGTCAGATCCTCTGAATTCCTCCTAGTTTAGACAAAATCAACACTTTATTCTGCATTAAATTCATAAAGTCTCCCTATCTTACTCTGAATTCCTCATTTTCAGTATTTCTCACTGCACAACATTTCATGACATTCACAAACCACAATTTGTTTCATCATATCCCAGTGTATAGGAATCCATATATTTTTTCTAATTCTTTGTCAGAGTGGAAGTGCTGCAACATGACTTTTATGGAAATGTTTTGCACAGCTTCACATGTGCCCTCTCAATGGGGGTAGTGGGGAAGGAGGAAGAGAGAGAATCTGGAACTCAAAGTTTTAAAAACAAATGTTAAAATTGCTTTACATGCAAATGAGATAAAATATTATATTAAATAATGAAAAAAAGAAGACATACAGAGACATAGAGACAAATATACACCTATACTTATATTCATTCACACATGATTTCTCTTTCTGGCTTTGATTTCACAATTTCCAATATTTAACAATGCATTGGAACAAAAAAAAAATAAAACAAAAAATGGTATAATTTTAGATTATATTAATATACAGGAGCTACATAAGCTTTGGGAAGGAATAGTCATAGAATCTAAGTTACATTAGCTTAACACCTTCAATTTGAAGAAAAGGAAACTGTGGCTCAGATCAATAAGTGACTTGTCCAAGCTCACACAGTTAGTAAATGACAGAGCGTCAATTTTAATTCAGGTTCTCTGACTCCAAACCCAATTAATACCCATTTGGCTGAACTTTACAGTCATAATGTATTAAGCTAATTAGATGACATTTAGAGTATTTCATCAAGTTCTGGACACTATAGTTTAAGAAACACTGACATTGATGATATGATGGAACAGCATTTGTGAAGGAAGGTGACAGTGAAAGGTCTGAAAACTATCACATGGGGATTGATAGAAGGAAGGGAGGCAGGGGAAGAAAGCTTTTATTTATTAAGAAGCACACGTGTAAATGCTTAATATGTAAATCATTGTGCTAAGCCTCAGGACTACAAATTAAAAAATGTGATAGTTTCTGCTCTCAGAGAGCTCACATTCTAATGGACGAAAGAACATATAAGAATTGTCAACTACAAGTCAGATGGAAATTTGTCTTCAGGATACAGCAGCAGCATGGATGATAATATATTTTGTTTAATGCCATTTCTACTAATAAAATCACATCTGTTTCTGATCTTGTGCCACTAAATTTAGGTGCTGAGGGCTAAACTGTCTTGTCCAAACTCACATAATAATTAAAATTCATAAGAAAAAGCAGTAAGAATTGCTTTTTCCAGGTCTTCAGTAGCTGTGGCTACTAAGGACACAGAGAGCAGAAGAAGTGGTTCTGGGTTGTGTTTTCATGGAAGTTGCTGTCAAGGCTGAAATGGAGAAAGGAAGGAAGCACCACTTCTAGGGTTTGGGGGCTTACATGGTTAGTGCTAAAGAAGGGAGACCTCTTTTCCAAATTACTGCTCCTCTTAAAATAGTTGTGTGTCTTTAGCTAATAGTTCAGAGCCTACTGCTCTCCCAGAAGCCTTGGGTTCTAGATCCTATGATACTTCCATCAGAGGAGGAAGGGAGGTTATGGTCTCCCTCCTATCTCTCCCTCATAGTATCTTGATGCTTCAGGAGATTGTTCCTACCAAGTGGTATTAGTTTAAGCATCATGCACATATATATATAATGTATGGATATGTATATGTAATCAGTTGTAAAGCACCCAACTTTACACAGCAATGCAGATGGGACTGCCCTTCCCTCTCAGAATCTCTGTATCTCTATTCTGACTTTCCCCCCTACTTCAGGACTGCCCCTTAGGATCCATTTAAGCTGGTTTCACTTGTAGAAAAAGGTACAGAGAGAACAGAGGTGTTCAGTCCCAGGGCTGTTCACCCAGGTTCACTCTCCCCTAGGGACAGCTGTGGTGTTAAGGTTTTTTTCTTTCGTATAGGGCCTTCCTGAAATCACACTGTGTGGGTGTCTCTTCCACCTATGACTTCATGTCAAGCCAGTCCTAAGTTTGACTCTAATACTTCTGGGTCAAAGAAGAATCAGATCCTCAAATCATTTTAAGGAAGTGATAGGGAAGTGACGACTTAATGACATCACTGAGAAAAAGGCAGTTAACTAGATTGATTTGCCATTTGAAGTCTGCAAGCCTGTGGAAAAAGAGGGTCAGCTCTCTTAATAATTTTTCCTAGAGACAAAAAGGAAGGAACTTGTCTTCGGTAAGTACAATTTTGCTCATCTCAATTTTAAAGTACTATGGGTGACTATAGTTCAATGAGACAGGGGTTTTGTTTTTTATCTTTTTTAACCAGCAGCCTAGAACTTGTAGGCATGAATGAGTTTTGCCTCTTTCAAAGTAGTCCCCTTGGAAGATCTTGAACTTCTTTCAGATATGTTTGTCCAAGAATTCTCTAGAACTCTTCTTTTAGAATTGCTTTTAGCCTTGGAATACAATTTTTTAAATTTTTAAAAATAATTTAAAATAATTTAAATTTTTTTAAATAAAAAATTTAAAACTTTTTTCTTCAAAAATTCCCAAATCTGCTGAATAAGGTGGGTTAGTTACAATGCATTTTGGCAATAATCTTTGTAGCATATGATTTGGAGATTGAAGGGTAGTTGGAAATCATTTGGTCACAGGTCAGAAAGAACTCTAGCAGTCACTGAATCTGTGATTTTATACAGGAAAAAATTTAGGTGCTGAGGGCTAAACTGTCTTGTTTACACAGACTATAATAATAATTAAAATTCATGAACATGAGTCTATGTGGCTCCTAAATCATTCCTGTAAGTATATTTATCCAAAAATAAGTCTCATTGCCTCATAGTTTCCAGTTATGTTGGCCTACGAAAACAAGAAGTTATTTCTATTATATGTCCATAGATCTTTCCATTTATATAGTCTACTCCACTCTCGTAGGTACTTAATATTTTTACTTACACCCCCTCAAATTTATATTCATTTTGTTTTCAATATTCATTTAAAAATTTTTGAGTTTCCATTTCTCTCCCCCCATTGAGAAGGCAAGTAATATGATATCAATTATACATATTAAGTCATGTAAAATGTATTTCCTTACTTAATGTTTTTACTAATCATTATTGATGGTGAAGATGAATCTAAATCTCGTTGCATATTTTTCAAGAAAATTATGTTAAATTAAGAAACAAGATTCTTTTCAAATTTAGACAAATATTTCTTTTTGCTTGATTCTTTGTACTTATATCCAGCTCCAGCACAGTGTACATAGTACAGCACAGTACATAGTAGGTGCTTAATTGCTCTGATTTTTCACTCTGTCCCAACAAAAGGATTTTTATGCTATAGTGAATATAGTGATCTTCGCATTTTGCTTTAAGATAATATTTATAAAGCACAGTGCCTATATAAATGCTTTTTTCCCTTCTTTATTCCCTTCCCTTTGGATTTTTGACAAATTTGGACAAAAATAGTAGAAGTAGTATCATTGAGAAATGAAATTATTTCCAAATTACAATAACAAAAAGCTGGTCATAGAACATATTGTAAATATGATGAAAATGTAACATTTTTGTGATCCCTTCCACCTGTTTTCCCCATCCAAACACAAGTGCTTCCATTGGAGACACAAGAAACAGGAGAAATGAAATTCATGAAGTAAAAAAAAAAAAGATGGATTTCTTTTATTATTAAACAGCATAGATTTAATGATGTGTATCTAACTGGACAAAGCATGGTTGAAATAAAATTGAATTTTTTTTAAAGGAGCACCCTTTAGTTGGTTTTGAAAGAGGAAACAAGTAGATCTCTCCTTCTAAAGAGTTTAAAAAAAAATTAAGTGCTTCAGAGGCCCAGCTTTAATAGAGAACACATTGAAAGGTTATTTTAAAACCTCAGGAAAACCCTTTAGAGCCTTAATGAATGTAATCATCATGGCTTCTTCCTGTTTCTTCTACCCTATGGGTATAACTCCAAAATACAGCTTATCTGGATTTTGCTTTTGTCATTTTATTTTTATTTTCTCTTTTTGGATTTCAGGCACTTGGAAATACACCTTCCTGGACTGGAACTGGGGATGCCCCAATCCATGCTCTTACTCCTCATGCTCCTTTGGTTTCTTCTGAGTCTTTTCTGCCCGGGCTCAGGTACAGGTAATCAACTTTCAGGGGATTAACATACTCACTACTCCCAATGGGGTGAGGGGAACAATGATGGAGTTTCCCCTGCTTTCTCCACAACCACACTGGTTATAGGGATTCAGAATGATTGTCTTGTGTGATGGCTTTTTCACTGCATGTAGTTAATCCATGCACAGTGATGCATGTTTGGTGTATTCTGCAAGAGGCTCTTCGATTAATTTTGTTTGCTTTGTACCTACAGGGGAAGCCCCAATTAGTTGAATCTTTCTTCTGGATGAGGTTGAGAGGAAGCTGTTTCAGCCACAATAAAAAAAAACAAACAAAAAAAAAAAAAAAAACAGCAAAACAAGCTATCTCCATCCCAGAAAACAAGAGAACGAAGCACACTTCCCTCTTTTTTAGTAGAAAGGATTACAGACAGATAGAGTGTTGCCTTTGTTATCAGACTTTTTCAGCCAGTTTTGCTGGGGTTTGGGTGACTGCACTGGGAAATGATAGGTTTATTATTTTGTTTGTTTGTTTTTTAAGGCATCGATAGATTTTTTAAAAGATGTTTCCTCAAGGGATGAGGAATGATTTTCTTCCAACAACTAGAAGTGAGAACATCTGGTTATGTAAATTGAAATGATCAGAAAGCTAGGGATGCAATCTCTAGCCATAAAACGGTCAGATATCTGTTTTTGGTAGGATGATCCCACTATGAATACAGTAGAAAAGAACATGTGTTTAGAATTATGGAACCTGGGTTAAATTCTGTTAATTACTAGATCTTAAGCAAGTTAGTTCACACACACACCCCCCCAGTCTCAGCCTCCTCATCTGTAAAATGGATGTATGTGTTTGTACTAAATCACTTCTAAGGTTCCTTCTGTCTCTGAATCTATGATCCTCTGTTCATCTGACCAGTATGTTTAGTGTAGTTTTTACATTAGAGACTTCTTGACACAGCTAGTTCTGAATCCTAAAGAGCTTACAATCTAATGGAGACAACAAGCGAATAAATGTGTACATACAAGTCATATTCAAGATAAATAAGAAATAATTAAAAAAGGAAAAGTCACTAGAATTAAGTAGAGATGGAAAAGTTTTCCTGTAGATTTGATTTTAATTGGGTTTAAAGGAAACCTGAGAAGCTAGAAGGTAGAAATGAGAAGTTATGTTAGAATTTCAATTTCCTTCACCATGCAAATATATGCTTCATCATCAGTCAACAAGCATGAATTAGGCAACTAATCTGTACCAGGCATTGTGCTAAGTGCTGCAAGGTCTATGAAAGCCTGAGTAGCAGCTCTATGGTACTTCTTTTGAAATACTTGTCTTACAATAGCCCAGTGAGGTTGAAATCATTTATATCATTAGCACCTCCATTTTACAGAGGAGGAAACAGAGGTTCCAAAAAGTATAAGTGTTATAATCCATAATCACACAACAGAAAATGTACAGGTCTTCCAGTTGATTCTATTCTTTTTCGATGCAACTTTGAAATCATATGAGATAAGGTTTCATTGCACTGGCTTCTTCCTTCACCCCTCCCATATTTCTCTTCTTTCACTTGCTTTTTTTTCTCCTCTTTGGTGCCGTCTTCATTTCTTCTTGCTATTTCTCCTCTCTCTTTTTCTCTTTTCTCCTTGTGCATGTTCTGTAATCTTTCCCCCCTCTCTCCTGACTTTAAGCTCCTTCTTTGTCTATCTTCTTTATCATATAGTACCAGCAACTCCCCATACCAATGGATTGGAATTGGAAGGCATATTGCTCCAGAGGTGTATCAGAGTCTACTCAAACAGGCAGTTGTTAAATATCCATACAGTAAGAGCTCCTCAAAAATCAGCAAAGCACTATGAATCAGGCTTGGATTATTATTTTGCTGATAGTTAGATTTAAGGTAATTAAATTTCAGCAAATTAAGTTAAAAAAGTGTCATCTATACATTCCCCTCCCTAACCCCAGTCAGTTGTTAAACATTTATTAGTACATCCTGGCATTGTGGTTGCTTGAATGAGCCTTTTCAACTTAGAAAATTAACATTGGAGGCCAACATTTGGTATATTTATTACTCCTATAACAGGCAACCTGATGGAACACCTATCTGTATTATTTCAGCTACAGGTTGGAGATTATGAAAGTTGGGAAGGGGAAAAGGGAAGAAAGTATGTGTACGTTAGTACGTTTAGGCAAAATGGAAGCATAGAAAGTGAAAGGTAATGAAGAATGCTTAGTTCGAGCTGGATCTTTATTGTCTTTATTGAACTGGGTAGATTTTTGTGTTTGTTTGTTTAGTTGTTTATATATGTTTTGTGCCTATAACATGGAGCAAACTATTTAAAATTGAAGAGTTTCACCAACTCTCCAGTATTACAAATTACAAATGAATTGTTGCTGCTCTACTTGGGATGAGTGAGTTTCCATCCAGGATAGATATATGTATTTATAAGGTACATTTGTGTACGCAGGGTGTTCCAAAAGTTTTAGTTCAGTTTTGCATTGAGGGCCTTCCCTTGGTTTTCTATGAATAAGACACTCCATCTTAGTGCAACTTTGCACTAAGACTTTTGAGCTACTTTCTGTATACCTGTGTACATATTATAAATACACATAACTGTCCTGGATGGAAACTCTAGCACTCAAGGCAAATCTTCCTCATTAAAGGGTGATGGATGATGATGATGATAATATATATATATATATATACATACATATATATGTATATATATGTGTATACATACATAAATTCACACACACACATACACACAGCTACCATGAACAGGTTCTGATGTACATTGGTAATAAGTCAATAAACATTAAGTAAGTACCTACTATGTGCATGGTACTTTGCTAAGTGCTAGAAATGCAAAAAAAAAAAAAAAAAAAAAAAGCAAAAGACAGTTCTGAATCCCAAAGAGCTTACAATCTAATGGAGACAACAAGCGAATAAATGTGTACATACAAGTTATATTCAAGATAAGTAAGAAATAATTAAAAAAGGAAAAGTTTTCCTGTAGAAAATTAGATTTTAATTGGGTTTAAAGAAACCTGAGAAGCTAGAGGGTAGAAATGAGAAGGAAGAGTATCCCAGGCATGAAAAACAACCATAGAAAACAATCAGAGTGGAGAGAGAGAATATTTTATTTATAAAACAACTGCATATATGTATATGTATATGGAGGGGGGGGTTATATATAATATATAGCAAGTAACATGTGTGGGCAGCTAGGTGGTGCCATAGTGCACAGAGCACCTGCCCGGAATCAGGAAGCCTCAGCTTCCTTAGTTCAAATCTAGCCTCAGACAATTATTAGGTGTAGAATCTGGACAAGTTACTTAAACCTGTTTGCCTCATCTGTAAAATGAGCTTGAATAAGAAATAGAAAACTTCTCCAGTATCTTTGCCAAGAAATCCCCAAATGGAGTCACAAAGAATTAGACATGCATGAAAATAACTAAACAACAAATCTATGTATGTGTACCTGCAAGTAGTGTGCATTTATATGTGTATACTATGTACCCTGTTCCTATAGAAATCCTAAGTGACTGAGATAGATAGATTTACTTCTTGGATTTCAATATCTGTCCTACTATTCCTAGGGATCAGAGGGTCAGAGGACTAAGAAAATTATAAATCTGAGTGTAAAAAGCCTCAGAGACTTGTAGTCTATGTATATCTATATCTATATCTACACATATAGAGTTATATAAATATACAGGGTATCCTAAAATTCTAGTGCAGTTTAAAACTAGTAAAATTAAGCACTGAGACTTATGGGAAACCCTGTAGATAGCTAGATGGGTAGGAAAAGAGAATAAATAGCTCACAGTGTGTTTCATTATTATGTGGTTGTCCTTGAGAGACTTCATGATAGGAAGGAAAAGGAAAAACTGACACAAATACAACTATTTTTCAAAAAGTTAGAGTAGAAAAACAGTACTTTGGAGAGTCAGGCCTTTGCTTCCAAAGGGCTTGAGGAGAAAGAAAGACACCTTTCAGGTGAATAAGACTCTGTGTGTGTTGAGATTGGGTGAATGGAACATTGGTTGCAGTGACATCTTTTTGCAGTTTTACTTTATTGGAGTGAGATAGCAAGACAAGGCATGGGGACAAAGCATACCCCTAGTTTTAGCTCTTAAACTAAAGAGTTCTGTGATCTGAAGCAAGTTCTTTGCCCTTTATGACCCTCAGTTTCCTCTCCTATAAAGTGAAATTATATGCATTAGATTGTCTCCAGGGTCCCTTCCAACTCTGACATTCTCTACATCCAGCTAAGTCAGTTTAGCTTTGCTATTCATTCTTCAACGAGTCAGTAAAGATTAGCCATCCGTGATGATGAAAATGACTGATCAGCTTAAATTAAAGAATAGAAAGATTTTCAGAGGCCCAGTACATTTCCTGCAAAGGTTAACGTGGCAGTGAATGGGTCAAAAACTCCCTTTAACTCCCCTCAAAAAAGAAGTTTTTTAGTAGAAAAGGAAACAGAGGCAAAGGGGAAATTTGGGTTACTGTTCAGGCAGGATGAACTTTGGGGAGAATTATGAAGACTCTGACCTTAATTTAAAGACATTAAAAAAAGAAGTCTCTTTAGTCAGCCAAGTTCTCTTCCTGCTATCAGCAAAAAAGAGACAAAATGATGGACTTAGCAATTGGATCAATTGCTAGTGACAAATGGATAAAATTATCCTTCAGCTAAAGACTTGGGATGGAGGGGAGAGTTTTTGAAGTACAACTACTTTGGGGTTTTATTGCTTAATGAATTAGCCAATCATTGGATAGCAAGGTAGAATAGAAAGTGTGCTTCTGGATTTGGAGGTCAGAGGATCTCAGTTCAAATTCCACCTCTGACTATCAATGTGACCTTGAATAAATAATTTAACAGCTATGGATGACAAATGTGGTAAACGGCCTCTATGATCCTTCCCAACTGTAAATTGATAATCCTGTTGAGCTGATGTATATTTACAATGTATTTGTAACAGTGTGGATTCCTGGTCTCAAAGAAAATTCAAATAAATATACAGAGAATATATATTAGCACTCATTGGTTGATGTTGACTGGGTGGGCAGTCATTGGGAGGAAAGAGATCAAATTGGGGATGAAATAGCTAGAGAAGGCCTCAGAGAAGTTTGAGCTGAACCTTGAAAGGTAAATAGGGTTTAGGAAGAGCAGGGAAAGAAAGAGAGCCTTCTGAGAATCGCATCATTGAGAAAAGTGGTGAAAATGGACCTATTGTGTGGGTGCAGGACTACTGAGATTTACTTCAAGGAGCAGAAAGTCTACACTGATGATTATAGTCTTCAAACTAGAGGGGCCTTTTGAAGTTATTTAGTCCAACCTCCTCCCCTTTACGGGTGAGGAAACTGAGGCTAAGAGGAGTTAAAGTACCTAGACACATAGAGAGGAAATGGTAAGACTTAGTTTCTATAATGGGACAGCTAGATGACACAATGGATAGAGCAACAGGAGGATTTGAGTTCAAATTCAGCCTCAGATACTTAGTAGCTAAGTCAAAGAGAGAAAAAAAAAAGATTTAGTTTCTATCACAGGTCCTCTGACTCCAAATCAAATTCTTTTTCTACTATATTATGCTGACAAATGAGAAATAATCTCAGTCCTCAAATCCCTTTTCTCCATGAAAATCTCCTTCTCTTTCCCCCTATTCACAATGCTTTTATCCATAAAAATTAGGGGGGTAAATTTACAAATACTAAAATTGAATTAAATTAATTGAAAGATCAGAAACTAAATTGAATTTCAACTTTATTTGTGTGGCCTTGGGCATATCATTTGTTGTTTCTGGGCCTCAGTTTATTCCTCTGTAAAATGAGCAAGAAGTGGATCAGATAACCTTTGTTATGCTATTCCCTAGAATATCAGAGATTATAGAAATCTTAATAGGCAAAAAAAAGATTTTAGACTCCCTACAGATAGGTACAGAGCATATATTAACCTGTTGCAGAATGGTTCCTTTTTTCTTACCCCTCCCCCAGTCTCCTCCCTTCTCCTGAATCAGGGGCCACAGATGCACCCTGTTTTCAGCAGGCAGTCAAACACCTAGGATATTACTCATTTCCTTAGCAGAGAGGGGGTAAATGAGCTCATTTGTTACTTATAACTGACAGACCCAGTATTGGACCAGGGAAATACACAAGTCCTGCCTTCTAAACAAATAATAAAGGTACTAGCTGGGCTGACATTTCAAATTCTGCTTCCAAGGTCTCCCATTGCATCCAGGACCATCTCTAGTCTTACTGATCTAGATCTTGTCACTGGACCCAGATGGTTCCGGGAGGAGGGGGACAGAAAATTAGGCAGGTGATCTTGCATAGCCCTCTCTCGTTTAAATCCAATTCATTTGCATGTGTTGTATTATTACTTTCCCGATGTCCTGGTCTTCTTTGAGAACAAAGGATCAACAACAACCTTTTTATCTTTAGCTCATTGTCTTTGAAGTGACCAGAAAAAAAAAAGACCGGAAAAGATACATTTGACTGGTAAAGAGTGAGATCTCTAGAAAAGTGTCTAAAGTAATAAATAGAGTCTCAGCACAGCAACTTCAGCTGGGGATTTTCAGAGATAGTTTTGATCTTAATAAAAGAAAATGAACTTTTACTAAACCCTTGTAAGAATATTCTTTGCCAGATTATGGGCTTCAACTGTTCATTCAGAAAATAAGGTCAATGTGCTCTTCAGATCCTTTCTAGTTGGGCATATTTATCTGGGGATGAGGGTCAAGGGTAGGAAATAGAAGTCTCTATCATGAAAGCTCTTCAATTATGGATGCCCTTCTCTAAGGCCTCAGAATCATTCAATGCTTTGTATCACTCCCTGAGTGGTTTACCTTTGTTGATGATTGCTAAGTTAATGATTTTAAAACATATACATATGAAAAATATATATATGCTAAGTTAATGATTTAAAAACATATGTATTTTATATATATGAAAAAGAAATGAGATCAGATCTAAAAACATATATATGTATATATATGTGTGTGTGTATATTTATATATATGAAAAAGAAATGAAGGGATCAGATCTAAAAACATATATATGTATATATATGTGTGTGTGTATATTTATATATATGAAAAAGAAATGAAGGGATCAGATCTATGCCCATTTTAGATTTGTGTCTAGATAGAACATGAGATATTGTATGTAAAGTACTTGGCACATCTTAAGATGATAAATAAATTACAGTTATAATTATGGATATTGTAATCAATACAAAGAGAGAGGAAAATCTTTTTAGGCTGTCCTAATTTGAAATTATTTCACATTAGGCAAATACGGAAATGGAATAAGAGTCTGAGGCAGAATTAACGTTTGTAAAGAGGGTATAGAGAATAGTCTAACTATGAGTGCAGTGGCACAGGGAGATAGGATGACCCTTTCCCTGGAGAGTCTGGCCCTTGCCACTAAAGAGCTTTAGGGAAAAAAGGAAGACCCTTTTCAGGGGCTAAGTGAATGAAACACTGGGGGAGGAAGGGAAGAGGCTCCTAGGGAGCTGCACTTTGTTGAAGCTTGAGGTAGCAAATCAAGGTGTATCACCTCAAAGAGGAAACGTACCCATCTGTATACTATATACTGGTACCCCAGGGTGAAGCCCCAGAAACCTCAGGTTAGTTCTAATTTTAGGTTCTTAAGAAAGATGACTTTAAGCTTTAAGCTTTTTGCTATAGCTTCTGCTCCCCTATTAAAATGCAAATATCTCTGAGATTTGTCAGACTTTAAGCTTCATCCCTTATACTTCAATATAAATGAATCTTTGGAACCCTTTCCTGGGAAGGTTTTGATATCATAGAATGTAAGTACAAATCTCTCTCCTGACCATGACAATTGGATGAGTAAGTAATTAAGTCACTTAGTTGATTAGTTGTATCTCTGCCTCAAAAATTTTTAGGGAAAATCCACGCCCTCCTGGATTTTTCAATTATATGGACATTATTTGTCTGTAACTATTAACAGCCACAATCACTAGGCCAGGACCATAAATCCTGTAAAGGTTAGTCAACTATGTAATAAGTGAAAGAAATATATCTGTACCCTAGAGAAACTGAGAAAAAGTCTGCTATTCAGTCATGTCCAACTCTTTTGTGACCCTTTTAGGGTTTTCTTGACAAAGATATTAGAGTGGTTTGCTTTCCCCAGCTCATTTTATAGATGAGGAACTGAGATAAACAGTGGCTTGACCATGATCACATAGCTACTTAATATCAGAGAGCAGATTTGAACTCAGGAAAACAAGTTTACCTAATTCTAGTTCCAGCACTCTACCACCGCACTAGCCAGCTGGAAACAGACCTCTGGTAAAAGTTAAGGGATGGATGAGAAATTCAGAATATCGGTTCCCCAAAATAGACTTGTTTAGACTTCAGAGAGCTGGTTTGGACCACAAATGAATACCAATCTGATTCCCAACCCTCCCCTAAGCCCTCCTCCAAGTAGGAAGTCAAGGACATATTGCTGGAATAGATATGAAACCATAAGTATCAGGAACAACCAAGATTTCTAGGAGTAGTAATGAAGTGATACAAACCAAAGGAAATTTGAAGATGAAATATGTTACAATTTTTTTAACCATAAAAAGAAACCTTCTAAAGAGAAAACCATGAAGGACATTAGGACTGGAACCAGAAGACCTGTGTGCAGATCAAGCTCTATGAGCTTGGATACTCATTTCCCCTCAGTCTTAGATTCCTAACCTGAAAAAGGAGAAAATTGGCCTAGACCATCACTAAGGTCAATCAATCAAACAAGTATTCTTTAAGAGCCTACAGTGTACCAAACACTATTCTGGGCACGGAGGATACAATGGCAAAAATATGACATGATCCCTATCTCAAGGACCTTATGTTCTACTGGGGAAGACCACAAGTATAGATATAAAAATGCATGCAGCATAGATATAAAATGAATAAATACAAATCAGTACAAAGCAGTTAAAAACAAGGTAGTTTGGGGGGTGTCACTAATAGTTGGAGGAATCAAGAAAGACTTTAGGTAGACAAAGTTGATACTTGGGGATTATATAAAAGGAAGAGAAAATCCTGCCGGTTCTTCCATTCTATGGCTTAGTTTAGATTTTAACACACAGTTAGGTGGAATTCAGACTGATAGAACCACAAATAATCTGTATTGAAGTGACTCAGTTTAAACCTGTTTTGTTTTTAGGACTCTTTCTCTCTTTTCTCTCTCTGTCTCTCCCTTTCCTTCCTCTATTTCTTTCTTCTTTTGTTCATTCTTCCTTTTTTCTCTTCTTCCTTTCTTTTGTCTTCTCTTCATCTTTTTTTTGTTCATTCTTTTTCTGTTTTTTCTCTCCTTCCTTCTTTTTCCTCTCTTTCTCTCCCTTCATTCTTCTCTTCTTCCTCTTGTTCATTATTTCTTTTTATCTTTCTATCCTCTCTCTCTCTCTCTCTCTCTCTCTCTCTCTCTCCCCCCTTCAATCTCACTTTCAAAATATCTGAGTGTGCCTCTGTCTCTGTCTCTCTGTCTCTGTCTCTCTGTCTCTGTTTCTCTGAATCTGTCTCTCTTTTTCTCTCTTTCTCTCTCCCTCCCTTTCCTCATTTCTTCACAGGACCTGATCATTTGAGGTGGGACCTCAGTGGGAGTTTCCAAGCTCTCAGCTTTAATTGCCCAGGCCAGTTTCTGTTCCTCCTTTTAGTAAGGCTCTTGTTCAGCTCTTGAATTTTACAGGAGGATGCACCCACCAACCTTCCCCTCCCCAGCAGGAACCTCAGGCAACTCATGAATGATGCATTTCAATGACCTTTTAGAAAAACACCCACAATGTTCCACAGATGGCTGGAGAAAAACTCCATGAGTCATCCTTCACCACTACTATGGATTTCCAAGCTTTCAGTTGTGGTTATCTACAGGATCATCAGGAAAGATTAACAATGGGAAGAGGGGGAGAGAATCAATCATTTTTTGAAAATAAAGCAAATAAGTATAGCAATAAGCTATAAGCAAATAAAGTTTTAATAAGCAAATAAAAGTACACATTTTAGCCTTACAAAGTTTTTAAAAGTTTACAAAGTTCTTAAAAAATATTATCTCATTTGGTCACTTAAAAATATTGGGACTATATTCAAAAATTCTTAGCTATGTGATGCTCAAATCTTTAAACCCAAGAACATTGTTGACACCAAATCACAAACACATTCAACCTCTTTGCTCCAGATGACTTGCAACTACAGTTCATATTCAATCATATAACCTACATTTATGCTTATTTCCCTTTAGGACAGATCCTGGTGGCAAGAGTGAATGAACCTGCTACCTTTTCATGTGATTATGATATTCCTAAAAAGGAAATGGCAAATTATCGAGTCTATTGGCAAAAAGGTGAGAAAGTGGTACAGACCTATGTACATGGGAAAAAAGGCGAAGATATCTTCCACTCTCCATTTGTGAACAGGACGACTCCGATTGACTTAACCAAAAACCTCTCTGTCACAATTCTTTCCCTGCAAGTGGCTGATGAGGGCATCTATGAGTGTATAGTACAGAAAATGGTAGGCGGGCAGTACAAACGTGTCCACAAGCATGATGTGAAATTGTCAATTAGAGGTAAGTGCTAAAAGATTAACCATTATTGTCACTAAATAATAACTGATACTTATATAACCATTAAGGTTAACAAAGCACCATCTATCCATTATCTAATTTGATCTTCACCTTGTATGGTACACAGCACAAATATTTTAACTTTCATTTTTTTATAGCTGAGGAAAGAATAATTAAATTAAATGATTTGCCCTTGAGGTTCATAGAACACTAAATCTGGAGTCATGAAAATCTGAGTTCGAATCCTTGGACACTCACTGTGGGACTGTGAAAAAAATCACTTAACTTCTGTCTACCTTAGTTTCCTCAACTGTAAAAATGAAAATAAAAATAGATTCCTTCCCTGGGTTATTGTGAGGATCAAATGAAATAATATGTGTAAAGTGCCTGACACATTGCTGGTGCTACATAAATATTTATTCCTTTTTTCTTTGTCCAAGCTCACAGTGAAAAAGAGCTAATTAATTAACCAATTTATTATAATTATTTATTAAGTATTTACTCTGTGCTATCTATTATGATAGATCCTGTGAATATAGAGATAAAGTTAAAATAGTTCCTTTCTTCAAGAAGCTTATATTCTATGGCCCAAACATTCCAGATATGAAGCATGGTCATCCATGGGAAATGGGAACTGGAGTATCATGTGTGAGAAACACAAAGATGGTAAGGATAAGGTACATTAGGTACAATGATGAACCCTCCAAAAATAGGGGTTCTGGGCCAGTGTTGTGAAGTAACTTAAAAAATTTTGTAGACTCACATCATCTCCAATTAAAGGGGCAAAATTTTATGATATTCCTGAAGATAACACCTGAAGTTAGCCTGAAGGTGTTTGAAATCACCTGAAGCTGGAAAAAGCAGATCCCAGTCTTTAGCAAAGGCCTGTTCCCAGAAGACTATAGGAGGCATATAAAAGTCAGGGAGTTGGGGAAGAAACAGTGCCATGATTTAAGGTCACATACGCAGCAGCTTAGGCAGCTAAATCTATTTCTCCTGGTCTGAATTGAAAGTCATTGTATATCCCTTAGAATCTGAGTAAACATGTATAGGGATTAGGTACTATTGGCTGAGGGCATTATTAACCTCTTATTAACATCTCTGAGTACTCCCCATTTGGCATCTAGGAGGATGAGAGTATAACAGAGAGACTGGCATGGAATCAGAAGCTTATACTTTAGAAATTTTTCAATCAAGGGTTGTAATCTCTGGCATCAGGCTTTATTGGGTACTGGCATTAAGGGGAGGAACATATTAGGAACTCTGGGACCAGAGAGTTATTCATTCTGGAATTCCCTGGTTCCAGACAGAGGAGTCCACTTCCACCCAGACTTCAGGTGGAATATGGGAAGGCCTCAAGAAAAGTGTGAAAAATGCTCCCAAAGATTTGAAAAGGGAAAGCTGAGTCCCCATTTTCACCATCAGATCATGCCCTAATAAAGGGGTTGGACAAGGGAGAAAATAAGAAAAAGTGTGTTTGAACAACAGGTCCCCAAACTGATAGGGCAGAGTGAAGGTCTCAAAATATTTCCTGTTTTCCATCAAATCCTACCCTCCTATGAGGTGCTGGGCAGGTAAGGACAGGGTGCTGGGAAGGAGTAAGTGGCTTCTGTATCAATGAGCAAATTATTGGACCTAACTGCCACATCCAAAATCACCTGGCTTCAGCTATGGTGATGGAGTAAGGAGGATTCTTGTCAAATCCTCCAGTTCCTGAGGAGACAGGGAGGCAGGAAAACAAAGAGAGATAGCTTGAACTCAGACTCTCTTCCTGTACACCTCCTGGTTTCACACAGGGTACAGACCTGGGAGCTTCCTTCAACGACAATTTTAGACCAATGGCTCTGTCCACAGCATTACAAGCAGGAATCTCCAAGAGTGGGGCCCCTCTGGCTCCCGGACATGACAGCAGCCAAAATCTGAATGTGATCCTGTCCCTTGGCTCCAGCTTGGTCCTTGTTAAAAACTCCAAAAGCTGTTTCCAAAATCTGTATCTGAGGAGTTTGAGGACGTATGGCTAACTTGTGCAGCTTCCTCTAAATGTCTGGGGCAGACTGGCCAATGAAATGCATGCTGAGAACAGTGACTTTCAGGAGAAGTGGGGTCCAAGTTAGGATATTTCTTAAAAGCTTTGGCAAGTTATCTTTGAAAGAAGGAAAAGTTTTCTTTGGCTACTTGAGTAATTTCCTTAAGTTTCTCATAATTAACCTGCTTCTCAATTCCCTTCCACATACTTTTAAGGGCAGCTCAGCATGTAGTCCCTTCTTTCTCTGTCTTTGCTTCCCTTCTGATAATCCCACGTGGGGTCTGTAATTGAGACAGCAATAACGTTTGAGGGGTATCTACCTGATGAGGGTGACTTGGCCATATCATCATCAAACTTCTGGGCTAAATTCCAGATTCTTCTTTTTTCCTCTATTGTGCAGCAGGAAGAGATAATCATATTAACATCTCCCCAGATAAGATCAAATTAGATAGAGGGAGATGGTGTTAAAGTCCTCAGTAAACTTGGTGGGGATCTTCAGTGTAACAATCCAGTTTTTCCTTAATTTGGGAAAGATGTGCCATTGAGAAAAGGACATGCATTCTGAGTGTTCTACCTTGAGAGTTTGATACTTCTTTCAATGTATGAGTTTAAAAGGTCTTTAGAGAGCCTAAAACAGAGTGTTGAAGAGGAAGAAAAGAGGTCTCACTCCTTATATGGGAGGGACTTAGGAGAAAGGGGCTAGGAGGTTGTAGAATCCGACTCGGGATATGAGAGTTTAGAGGGACCCACGGGGAAGGGTACTCGGGAGTTGGGGAAATATTGTTGCACATCAAATCCAGATCCTGACATGGGAGTAGTCCTAAAGGACTGAGATCTGCTCTTTTGAAGGGAGAACTCACACTCCTAGATCTTTGAAGCATAAGAAATATTAAACACATAGTAAATTCAGGTTTATTGATCATTCTGCCAACTAAAAACCTTTATTAGATAGATATCCTTTCTGCAAATGAGCTATACAATAATAGATGCTCATAATGATGATACCAGGTCCTCCAGAATTCTAAAGGCCCTTCTTCCTGGATCATCAAAGAATATTAAAGTATGTGCACTGTAGGTTTAGTGATAATTGTGTTTTGTGGAAAGAGATAATTCATGGAAAAGAATTTTGAAGCAATAGAGCGTAAGCATAAAGTAATCATTTCATTCAGCAAATATTTATGCACAGAGGATGATGATAATGATGATAATATTTTCTAGGTAGATATATTTGGTTGGAGGGATCTGCAAATATTCTGCCTTAGAGAATTATCTAGCTCTCCTTTCCTTTTTTCTAGAGATTGGGGACAAATCTAGAGATTGTTCTAGAGATAGAACAGTGAATATAATTTCAAACTTTTTCAATATGTTAGATTTTTGAACTATTTTTTTCTCTCTCATTTTTATTCTTTGTTATGAGGGATGGCTCTGTTGGAGGAGTAAAAGATATGGAAACACTGGGAAATATAGACCAAGTAAAAACAAAAACTATCAGTATTTTTAAAGGAGTTGCTTGGAGCACAGAATGCTTAAACAACTAGTTCTAGTTTTTATGGCTAATCTCTTTTAGAGGTGGAACATGAACCCAGTTCCTGTCTCTGAGCCTGGTTCTCTATTAGATAAGTCATGCTATCCCTCCCATGAGTACACAGGAATATGTGAAACATAGATCTTTGTGTACACATATATGTATTTCAGTTATTTAAAACTGACAATCCACATGTCTTATAAAAGTTTTATTTTTTATTCACTAGAATCTTCACTTAACTAGAAATACATTCCTGGACTATGTCATGTAACAGAGAGTTTATTATATACAAAAAGTATATGTAGTCAAAAAGAAATGGTCTTCCAAGGTGAAGAGACTTCTGGGATATAATGGAATGATTCAGATTGTGCCCTAGTGAGAAATGAACAGGTGGCTGGCCTAAACATTCACCTTCTATTTCCTTAGTGTGGATAGATGAGAACTGGGGTAACTAGATCAAGTACAAGGGAAAAAAATTCCCTGAGATGTAGCTGATTAGCAAAATAATATTGGCTGGCTGTCTTAGATTTATAATTCTTCCAGGTGCAGGACTATTAATTTCAAATACAAAATCCAATATAGTATCTATGCACATATGTTTCTACTTTCTGAATTCATTTACCTCCTTGTCTTTCTCCAGCTGACTTCTCAGATCCTATTATCAATACGAATAAAGAAGAATCGCCTTTTCCTACTTGGAGGATAACTTGTTCATCTGGCAAAGGTTATCCACAGCCTAACCTCTTCTGGTTGAACAATGGGAAAGAACTAACTTCCCACAACACCACCATTTTCCAAGATCCAACAACTAAACTCTATGATATTAAAAGTGAATTGCATGTCAATCAAAGCAACAATTTCTCTTTAACCTGCTTAATCAAATATGGTGATTTTCAAGTGTCAGCAAATAATACTCTTCGTAAGTACCATTTCAGATAACTTGATTAACTCAAGCACAACAAAGTAAAATCCTTAATTGATCATAATTTTTCCTTGTACTCCCCTTTTAAAAATGTGCACCTTTAGTTTATACATTACCCTTATTTCAAGTCAAGAAAAATCAACAAGCATTAATCCAGTGCTTACTACAACCCAGATTCTGTGATAATTGAAAGACAAAGACAATCCCTGTCCTCAAGACAATCACTGTCTAAGGGGAAGACAATATGCAAGCAACTGTATATGACCAAAATATGTACAGGATGAATGGGAGACAATCTCAGAGGGAAGGCACTAAGATTAGGGAGGATTAATAAATCTTAACTCTGGGGTTTTAACTGAGATCTGAAGCAAGCCAGTCAAACCAGAAAGTACAGATAAAGAGGAAAAGATGGGGGACAGTCAGTGAAAATGTTCATTTGGAAGATGGACTGATATATTCGAGGAAGGGCAAGTGAGCCAGTGTCACAGAGTATCATAGAGTAAGTGGAAGAGACTAAGGTTGTCGTTTGTGCTTTCTTTGACTTTGGGAAGGTGATGTCATGACTTGCAAATGAATTGAATTTAAAAAGGCTGTGCAAAGTCACCAGGTGGAAGAGAGTAACATATATAAGAAAACTTGGAAGATAGAAAAGATAATTTCTAGTATATTTCTTTCCCTTCCCTACCCAGTGAGCCATCACTGGTTACAAAGATTTAAAAAGAAGGAGGAAGAGAAAAAACGGTTCATAAAAACCAACTAATACCTTGATTGCCTCTGGCAATATATTCAATATTCCATATCTCTATGATTGTGAGAGGCAGTGTATTTCCCTATTCTTCCACTGGGCTAAGCTTTATCATTTTAATCACACAGCAATCAGCCCGGGTTTCTTATTGCTCTGCTTACATTGTTGTGGTTGTGCATATTCTTTTCTTGCTTAATTCATTCACCATCAGGTCATATAAGTTCTTCCTATACTTCTCTGAGTTGTTCTCCTTCAAAAATTTTTACAACAGTGTAATATTTTATTGCATTTGGCTATATCACAATTTCCTTAGTTGGTCCCCAATTGATGAATACTATTTTTGTACCAAAGGGTTAAGCTCCACCTTTTTTTTTTTTTTTTAAATCTTTAGTTCAATAGGAATTTATTTAAGTACTTACTGTAATAGGGGTCACACACAAAGATAATATTCAATAATGCTGAGGTAAAGAATTTTATGCTTTAGTTCACGTCTGTTGCTAACTTGCTTGCTATGTGACTTGAGATAGTTCACACCATCTCTCCTGGCAGGGATTTTGTCATGATCAGATATGATAATGAATACAAATTACTTTGAAAAAGATTATAAAGTTCTATATAACTAATACAATATTATTTTAAAGTACTTTTTATAATAATAGCTTTTTATTTTTTCAAAATACATACAAAGATAGTTTTTAACATTCACTCTTGCAAAATGTTATTATTAATTATCAATAACAGTGACTTGTTTTTCTTAGAATGTTAGTATTTACAAGATTCCCTCATGATAATCCAATGAGGTAAGCAATATGTTTTTCCATATTGGAAAAAAATTTAAATTTTCAAAATTCTGAACTTGACAAATGCTTTAAAAAGAAGAAGTATGATGCTAAGAAGGTAGAATTGTTTTTGGTGGGGTTTTTTTGTTATTGCTTGTTTTTTTATTGGTGAGGCGGTTGGGATTAAGTGACTAGTTTAGGGTCACACAGTAAGTATAAAGTATCTGAGACTGAATTTGAACTCAGATCCTCCTGAATTCAGGGTCAGTGTTCTATCTACTATACCATCTAGCTGCCCCTGGTAAGTTTTTTGCTTTTTTTTTTTTTTTTTTTTTTTAAACAAATGTGAACTTAATGTGTTCAATTGAGGGCTGTCAACTTGGGAAGTTCTATATGTATTCCAAAGTTTTTTAAATTTCTTTTGGAGAATTGCCTGTCACACATTGTTTTTGGAATATACATCTTTTGAATGGTCCATCCCTTTAAGGGTATATTTGACTTTTTTTTCCCAACTAGATAAAAAAATCATTGAGAGCCCAAACTAGAGAGTTCAAACAGGTAATGAAGCTGCATTCTCTTGTTCTGAGTCTAAAAAGTTCCTGATGTAGCTAAAAGTAATGACTCAGATTTTCTTGTACAACTAGTTTATGAAAACAATTTGGGAAATATTCTGGGTAGTAGCAACATTTCTAGAATATACAGAAAGAGTCTTTCATTGTGACTGCTTTACAGTTTAAAACATTTCCTTAACAATCATTTCAATTAGGTAAATAATGCAAGTATCATTATCTCCATTTTCTCAATTAAAAAATTTTGGGTCCAGAAAGGTCAAATGATTTGCCCATAGATACAAGGCAGGTAAATTCAAATCTAATTCTTAGGACTCTAAGACTAATAAGATAGATGAGCACTGGAGCAGAGTCAGGAAGACCTGAGTTTAAATCCAGCCTTTGAAACTAATTGTATGGGGCAGCTAGGTGGTGCAGTGGGTAGAATACCAGCCCTGAAGTCAGGAGGACCCGAGTTCAAATCTGGTCTCCACACGGAACACTTCCTACTGTGTGACCCTGGGCAAGTCACTTAACTCCAATCATCTCAGCAAAAAAAAGAAAGAAAAAAGAAAGAAAGAAACTAATTGAATGACCCTGTTCAAATCACTTACCCTCAGTTTCCCCATCCTAGAGTGGTAAGAATCAAATGAGACATTTGTAAATTAGCATTTTGCAAGCCTTAAAGTTCTGTATAAATACTAGCTATTTGTACCATTGATATTTTCCACCTCTACTATATAGCTTCTATCATGAATATATAGGATCGTGGAATTTCACAGTTAAATACACATCACCTTAGAAATCATGTTGCAAATGCCTCGAGTCTAGCCAACAAGCTTTTATTAAGTGTTCTTATGCTCCAGGCAATGTGCTTAGTGCTGAGAATACGATCATCCTTTCTACATCACAACTTTCCACATTACAAATTCAGTATATCATAGGTTGGCACAAGAAATCAAATGAGAATTTTGGGGAGTGTTTTGCAAAGCCACAGACTACATGTGAAGGCCAGCGGACGATACAGAGCCTTTGACTACATACTTAATCCAAATTTTATAATAAAGTACTGTAAATCACCCATTTAAAAAAGGGGGGGGATTCAGATTTTTTTTCTCTGCTATGAAGGGAAGGCCAAAACCTTTTTCAAGGATTGCCCAGATCATGAGGATATCATGTCCTAACTGCTGGGATGTGGAAGAGAGAATTGTAAAAAAGAAAGGCAACAAACAGTTCCTTCTCTCAAGGAGCTAAAAATCTAATGTCTGCAAAAGGAAAACAACTATGTACAAACAAAATATACATATGATGAATGAAAGATAAGGCCTAGAGAATTAGGAGTGAGGAATTAGTCTTGACTTTGGCACAGACTCACTGTGACTTCTAACTAAGGATTCCTTCTGTTACATCCTCCTTAACAAAGTTTAAGCAGGCAAAAACCATCATTACATAGATATGCTAGATAGATTTAGGAAAACTAAAGGGCTAAAATGACCTAGTTCTATCTGCCAGGCAATTGCTGGCACAAAATTGAATGAAGCAACAATTGTTGCCATAAACATTCCAAACTTCCAATCTTTACATGTGTAGTCCACAGCCCAGCCACAGCACTTGTTTTGGTACCAATTCTGGTACCAACATTTAGGGCACACTTATAGTTCTTATGGTTCTTTGGCAGATAGAAACTGAGCATAGTAGCTACTTAGCAAAAAGTTTCTCCCTGGCCCCTCACTGCTGAAGGCAACCTTGCAGTATCCTTAGTTATTATCTTCTTGGCAGGATTTGTGTTCCAAGATTTCCTGGGGGAAAAAAATTAAATTTACCTTAAAAAGTTGAATTAAGGGAGTTTTTTGTAGTAATTGCTCCCAAATTTACAATTGCTAGTTATGGTTCTATCCCTAAGATTATTAGATATAATCAAACAATTGACAATCAACACTTCTTTTTACACTTTTTTTAAAGCAAGCAGAGTAAAATGGAGAGTCACAGTTTTACATAGAATTCTCTTTTTGTCTTCTGTTCTTTATATGGTACTGTGCTTTTTTATGTTTAAGTTCAGAATATTTTTTAGTCCATAATATTTTAAAAACAGATAATAGAAGTCTATTCCTTTTTTGTTTATTTTTTTAAGGCAATAAAGTTAAATGACTTGTTCAGAGTCACACAGCTAAAGCCAATACCTAAGGTCAAATTTGAACTCAAGTCCTTCTGATTCCAGGGCTGGTGCTCTGTCTACTGCAGCCCCTAGTTTTGCATAGAGGTCTATTTCTGATAATGTCCAAATGATCAAAATTACTCAGACAGTATAGGTCATCAACATAGATCTGTTCAAGATATGTCCATAGAAATACAATACCTAAAAAAGGTCTGGCAATTCTGTGCTTAAGAGTTATAGATAGGTGGAAAATCCATAAAAGAATGAATGAATATAGAGTACAATAAATTGTCTGCTGTCACCTTCCCAGCTGGCTTTTTCCAGTTACTGTTCAGAAGCAAAAAAAAATAAAAATTAATAAAAATAAATAAAAAAGTCACTCAGAATAAGCTATTAAAAGACAGAACAACTAAATTAAAAGTATTCAAATTTGATAGACCTTATAATTTCACATAAAGCAAATGATGGTTTTGGTTTTAGGTATTTGGACAGGTTACCTCCATAAGAAGGGGGGAGGGGGAAGTCATGAGTTCTTGGGGATAGGAAACAATGCTTGCAATGGGCTTAAGCCATCCTGAAAATATTGCAACTAAGATATTTATGAAATATCTGAGGGCAAATTTGAATTCAAGAAGAGTCTTCCTAACTCCAGGCCAGGCACTCTATCCATTCTATGCACTGTGTCATCTTGCATCCCCAAGCCTACCTGTTTTCTAAACTCTCCTATTCTTATCTTGTTTCAGGTACCATTATCTTTCCAGTCACCTAGGTTCATCATCTCATTGTCATCTTCACTTTGCATATCCACACAGTTATTAAATCTTACAATATCTGCTTCCACAATATCTTTCATTTCAATCTTCTTTCCATTTACACAGCTAATATTTTAAGTTCAAGCCCTTATTGTGTCCTCCCTCTCTCCTTCCCTTCCTTCTTCCTTCTTTTCCTCCCTCCTTATTTCTTTCCTTTCCCCCTTCCAATTTACTTGCATGTCATGGTACCATATTCCTGATATAAAGGTTCTCTTCCAGAAAGGAGAAATAACCACAAGCACTCATTCTCTAGTACAACCAAACTAGTCTTGCTGCTCTTCCATCTTCCGACTGCATACTTTTGCACTGGCTATCCCTCATACTTGGAAAGCATTCCTTCTTCACTTCCAGATTTTAGAATCCTTGGTTTGCTTTAAGGCTCAGCTTAATATCATCTTCTGCATAAAGTACTTATTTCCTCATCCTCTTAACTGATGGGGATTCTACTCACCCACCCCCAAGTCACTTTGTATCTCTTTTGTATATGTCTATTTATGCACATTATGTTTCCCCTAATAGAATGGGAAGACTTTTCACTTTTGTCTTTTTATCTCTAACATTTAATAACACCTAGCAATAGGTGTCTAGTAAATTCTTTTTGATTACTTGATTTAAATAAGAACTGTGAAACAACCACA